>NC_088332.1:25042500-25082500 GCF_036884655.1 Musa acuminata AAA Group
CTTCTAAACACATTCTGCTTTTCTGGATCCCAAAGCCTGTAACCAAAATGATCATGTGAGTAACCAAGAAAAATATATTCTTTAGACTTACCATCCAGCTTGGACATCTCATTATCTGGAACATGTGCAAATGCATGACAACCAAACACTCTCAAATGCTTGTAGGAAACATCTTTCCCTAACTATATATGCTCTGCAACATCACCATCTAGGGTTGTACATGGTGATAAGTTGATCACATCAACTGCAGTCCTCAAAGCCTCATCCCAAAACCTTTTGGGTAGCTTTGTTAGGATCAAGAGCACTAAGAGTGGGGGGGGTGAATTAGTGCAGCGGAAAACCTTCTGTGATTAAAATCGAAAACTGCTTTCGTTCGATAGAAGTGATTTTGGTAAGAAAGCTGATTCGTAAATCACTTCAACTTTTGACTAGGAGAGATGCAGCAAAGATATGAACGCAGTTTGCAGTTATGAAGGAAATCAGAATATAAGTGCAAACTAAAATACGACGTTCGTACGATAAAAGCGATTTCGGAATAAAAGCATATTCGTAAACCACTTTAACTAGATAAGGCGAGATGCAGTTAAAGTAAAGATATAAAGGTAGTTTGCAGTTATAATGGAAATCAGAACGTAAGCGCAAACTGAAATACGACGTTCGTACGATAAAACTGATTTACGTTTTAAACCCCGATTCGGAAAGCACTGAACTTTGAAACACATTCGTAAAAACACAGAAGGCAGTAAGCTATTGAGGAGGTTTGCAGTAAAGATAAGATGCTCAAAGTAAATGCAAACCGAGATTTAGAGTGGTTCGGTCAATCTTGACCTACTCCACTTTTGGCTTCCTCCACTAACGAGGTCACCGACGTCAACTAGAGGCCTTCCTTCAATAGGCGAAGGCCAACCATCCTTTTACAGTTTCACTCCTTTTGATAGGCTTAGGAGACAACCCTTATAGAATTTTCTCTCCTCTCTTTACAACTCAGAACTTGGAAGAACAGAGGGAGAAGAACTTTTAGCCTTTACAACAATTTTGAGCTCTAAGAATCACAGAAAAAGATCAAGATTTCGGTGTAAGTTCATACCCTTTCAGTGCTGAATGGGTGGGGTATTTATAGGCCTCAACCCAATTCAAATTTGGAGCTTAAAACTGTCAATTCCCGAAATTCCGGGATTAGGCGGTTGCACCTCCTAACTGGAGCGGTTGCACCGCCTAGCAAAGCTCGAAGACTGAGCCTCTGGGCGGTGCTACCTCCTGTCAGGGGCAGTTGCACCTCCTGACAGAGCTCGAAGACCGAGCTCAGGCGGTTGCACCTCTTGACTGAGGCGGTTGCACCGCTTGGCAGAGCTCGAAGACTGAGCTCAGGCGGTGCCACCTCCTGTCAAGGGAGGTTGCACCGCCCAGTCTCGCTCGGAGACTGAGCCCCAAGCGGTGCCACCGCCTGGTTGGAGCGGTTACACCTCCCAGCCTCGCTTGGAGACTGAGCCCAGGCGGTGCAACCTCCTGCCTTGGGCGGTTCAACCGCCTACCAGAAATCAGGGTCCGAATGGGTTGATCCATTCGGCCCAATTTGGATTTTTCAGGGGTCCAATTGCCCCAAGATTAAGTTAATGGGATCACCTCCCATTTCCAACTTAATCAATGTGCTAACTACGATTTTTCCTAAGACATTTACTGCAACTTGCTCCGGTGCGTCAATCGCTTCTTCCGGTGAGCTTCCGGCGAACTTCCGTCGATCATCCGATGAACCCTCGGTGATGCTCTTGCGGACTTCCGGCAAACTCCTGGATTTGCGACGATTCACTTGGCGAGTTCCGACGAGCTTCTTTGGCAAGCTTATGGACTTCTCGGATTTGTTCCCGCAGAACTTCCGACGACTGTCCGAACTTCCGTCGAACTCTTAAACTCCCAACGTGATCATTGTCTTGACTCCGGCGTAACTCCTGCTGCATGTCTCACTTTCATCGTAGTTAATCATGCACACTTATCTCAACATATAGATTAGATAACAAATGACAATTGACTTCATCATCAAAATCCGAGATTCAACAAGCTTGGCCTGTGAAAGCATACATCTGATCTTTTCCATGATTGTACGGTTCATCCTCTTTGCAATTGCATTATGCTGAGGTGTACCAGGAACTGTCATCTCATGTTGGATCCCATGTGACCTGCAATAGTCATTAAACAATCCTATATACTCACCATCATTATCTGATATTATGCATTTCAATTTCCTTTCTGTCTCCCTTTCAACCCTGGCATGAAACTCTTTGAAGACATTAATCACCTGATCTTTAGTTTTCAAAGCATAGGCCCAAACTTTCCTGGAAAAATCATCTATAAAAGTGACAAAATAAAGTGCACCACTTATACCAAGAACATCAACAAATCCATCATGAGTTTTTGTCCTCAAAGGATCACATACATCTGTATAAACACGGTCTAAGGCATGCATTTTTCTAGACAAAGCAGGACTAGCAAATGAAACTCTATATTGTTTACCTGCCAAACAATCAATACAAGGGTTCAGATGTATACATCTAAGGTCTGGTAATACCTCTCTCTTGAAAAGAGCTTACGGCCTCTTCTCGCTCATGTGTCCTAGTCGCCTATGCCACAACTCCATGTTGAAGTCTTTTTTTGTAGCATTTAACTGCTCACCATAAGCTTTAGCCTGCAACCTGTACAAAGTATGACATTTCTTTCCATTAGCTATAACAAGAGAACTCTTACTGAGCTTCCATTGCCCTTTATGAAATATGCTATCATAGTCTTCATCATCTAGCCTTCCAACTGAAATTAGATTCAACCTCAAGTCAATCACATGCCTCACATCCTTAAGCACCAACTTGCAGCTAAGGTTGGTCTTTAAATGGATATCACCCATGCCTATGATGTCTGTTGTGCCATAGTTGCCCATCTTGACAACACCAAAATTTCCAAACTTGTATATAGCAAAAAACTCCCTCCATGGTGTAGCATGATAAGAAGCACCTGTGTCAATCACCCACTCAAGATCCTAACACACACAAGAAAAAATATCATCAAAAGGAGACAAAATCAAATAATCACCACCCTGCATTGTAGCTGTGATATTATCTTTTGACTCTATAAACTCCACTTCTTTTCCTTTTTTCTTGTTCTTCTTAGGTTGCTTACATTGGTTCTTGTAATGTCCTTTCTCACCACAATTATAGCAAACAATATCTTTTCTTGATCTTGACTTGCTCCTACCCATGCGTGAACTGCTTCTAGACTTTGACCTTCCTCTGTTCTCTGAGATAAGTGCTTGTGAATCATTCTGAGATATTGCCGAACTCTTTCTTCTCAACTCCTTATTCAACAAACTGCTTGTTACTTGACTCATAGTGACAACACCATCTGGCGCAGAATTACTGAGGGAAACCACCAGTGTCTCCCAACTTTCTGGTAATGAACTGAGAAGTAACAATGCCTGCAACTCATCATCAAGAGACATTTTCATAGAGGATAACCAATGACTCATACTTTGCATTTCATTCAAATGTTCAACAATAGAAGTACCCTCTCTATATTGTAGGTTCATAAGTTTTTTTATCAAAAAAGCTTTGTTGCCAACTGTTTTTCTTTCATAGATACTTTTCAATTTTTTTCAAAGAGAATATGCAAAAATTTCAGTAGAAACATGGTGAAAAACACTATCATCAAGCCACTATCAAATAAATCCAATTGTTTTTCGAACTAACCTCTTCCGCTCATCATCTGTTATAGTTGTGGGTTTTGCACTATCCTCCTACAAAGGTCCATACAAATCTTTGCACTACAAGAGCTCTTCCATTTTTGGTTTCCATATCATTCAATTGTTTCTATTTAAACTAATCATGCGAGAAACATTACTGGCCTCCATGTTCAAATACAAAATTTAAATCACCAAAACCCCTTTGCTCTAATACCAGTTGATTGGGATATAAACATGAATAACCTTTGTATGTGAATAAATACTAGCAGACCATAATACGCAGCAGAATTAAATGAAACCACAATCAAATAGAACACTAAAATATACGTGGAAAACCCTTTCAATGTGAAGGGTAAAAACTACGGGGCAAACTAGAGATAATCCACTATGAGAATAATGAATATACAAATCTCAATCTCTTGCCCTAAACCCTAGCAACAATCACAAGAGAATAACTGGGATACAAGGATCATGTCACTACCTACAATATCTAAAACCTCCCCAAGTAATCACAGCAAGAGTCTACTGTAGATTTGATCTAACCTGAGATGAGAACACTACTAGATGATTGAGAACTGCCTCTCTGCGTTGTCCTTGTCTTCTTCCCTTTCTTTCTCTTCCTTTTCTGCCTTGTTTTCCTCCTTTTCTTTGGAATCCCGTGGCTGTTTTCTTCTCCCACGTTGCTGCCCTATTTATGCATTTTTCTACCTCCAAAACGTAGCCACCACATCCCCCTAATGTTAATTAAGGTTATGTTAAGAGAGGGTGAGCTGTGGGCTACCCAAGCCCACTATGGGTTGAATTTGTGGGCTGCCAGCCCAACAGAGGGACCTCCAAAGTGACAAATAAGGACATGATAGTATGTATGACCAAGGATAATGAGCATAAACTTGGGCAAAGAATGATGGCATGACAATAGCGAGGAACAAGGGGCAAAGATAATGACGAACGAGGTGAAGGTTAAAAATAATATTATCTTTTAGAAAATAAAAATTACTCTTTGAGAATAAAATAAAAAGAGGGCGTTATATATGAAAAAAAATAAAAAAAAACTTGAGATTTTTTAAAAATTTATCCACATATATAATTAATTATTATGATCTTATGGTAAATAATATCACAGCGAACTTTCTAATCAAATTTGAATTAAGTCATGAGATAAAAAAAATTCTTGCTGATATTTTATTAAGTATAATATGCAAATAACAATTGCAGACAGATACAAATGCTAATAGTTATTTTAATATGTATATCGATGAGTATACTTATTCTCGCAATGATTAAGGAGTAAGAAAATTAAGATCAATTGAGAATTAAGTATCACCTCCACTTTGAAACGCATATTTTGGATTCTACGAGAGCTCGAATGAACAAGAACGGACAAGAACTCCCCAGACCTTACAATTTCTTGCAAATGATGACTCATAACCATATCAATTGACGATGCATTAGCAAAAATATGATTCTTCATATATAAATATATAATTGCTTATTATAGGACTTTCGAATGTCTTTTAAGCGTGCACATGAAAATACGCTAAGGTTTGATGGTATATTAGTTGTGTGTCTTTGTGATCATGGTGTAGTAATTATTTTCAAGTAATATAGTTTTCTTCTTTGTTTTTTTTTTGAAGAATTGCAAAATTTTATCGACAATGTAAAAAATTCTAATTCGTCAAAGTCTCTACCACATCTATTGAAAAGCAAAAAATACTGTTATTTTTATTTGTTAAAATGCAATGTAATTTAAGTTTCCATGAGGAGGAATTGGTTAGCTTGATTTACAAGGAAAAATTATTTTTGGATTATTTTTCTTTTACTTGTCTTTATTCTTTTGGTCATCAAGAGTTGAATCAATCTTGCTCGAACAAAAATGTGTTTATATTGTACTCCATCTATGTATGGTTGCAAGTACAAAATGTGTTTATATCGTACACCATCTGCCATTCGCAATTTCATTAATTAGTATGCAGATTAATGCGTCATGTAGAAAAGGCAATGAATGCCATGCAATGGTTTCACGTTATATCTCACCAGCGGAAGCGAGAAGAAAGAGGGAGGAATTGAGATGGGAGAGATGGCAGGATGCCAAGTTAACTCCTCCTTCTCTGCAACTTGACTTGGTCGTCAGGCCTCCATATATAGCATGGCGATCCAACCGCAGCACGAGGCTTTGAGCTGCCCTTCAAACAAACGAAGAGACTCATTTTTTGGTCCCGTAGCGCCATTTCTCTCTCCTCGACCTTCCCGAACCCCATTCCGGGATCGGAAAGGAGTTTGACTATACGCGCCCGCGACGGCGGAGGTAACAGAAGAAGCTCAAGATGATGACCATGGTTTCGATTAGAATGGATCAGGCATCCCTCCCTTTCCTCCTCTTCCTCCTCCTCCAGCTCCTCCTCTGCTCGACGCCGACCTCCGGGCAGGCGCAAAAGTCGGCAGCGGCCTTTACCCCCGCCGACAACTTCCTGATCGACTGCGGCGCGACCTCCACGGCCGCCATGCCTGACGGCCGTGAATTCAAGACGGACTTGCAGTCGACTCCTTTCCTCGCTGCGCACGACGAGGTTCGCGCGTCCGTCCCCGCCGCCCCCGGCGTCCCCTCGCCGCTCTACCTCACAGCCAGGATCTTCCACGAGGAGACCTCCTACAGCTTCACGCTCTCCCGCCCTGGTTGGCACTGGATCAGGCTCCACTTCTTCGCCGTGAACAGCTCCGACTTCGACCTCAGCAGCGCCGTGTTCACCGTCAACACCGACGACTTCGTCCTCCTCCATAGCTTCACCGTCGACGACCCCACCAAGTGGGTGCTCAAGGAGTACCTCGTCAACGCCACCAATCCGCGCCTCGCCATCCGTTTCTCCCCGCTCCGCAACTCCGTCGCGTTCGTCAACGGCATCGAGGTCGTCTCCGCCCCCGACGTGCTCATCCCCGACACAGCCTCTACGGTCTCGCCCGTCGGGCAGATCGGCGGGCTCTCGCTCTCCGCTTACCAGGTGGTCTACCGGATCAACGTCGGTGGGCCGGTCATCACCTCCGCGAACGACACGCTCGGGCGCGCGTGGGATCAGAGCGACACATTCCTGCAATCGAAGTCCACCGCCAAGAAAGTGTCCGTGTCACCCAGCATAATCAAGTACCCGGAGGGAACCTCGCCCCTGATCGCGCCCAACACCGTGCATGCCACGGCCGTGAAAATGGCGGACGCGCGCGTCGGCCGCCCCAACTTCAACGTGACGTGGATCTTCGTCGTCGACCCCTCGTTCGGGTACTTCGTCCGACTGCACTTCTGCGACATCATCAGCAAGTCGCTCAACGACCTCTACTTCAACGTGTACATCAATGGGATGATGGCCGTCTCAGGCCTCGACCTCTCCACCCTCACCTCCGGCCTCGCGATGGCCTACTACAAAGACATTGTCCTGAACGCCTCGGTGGCCACGGGCAGAATAACCATACAGATCGGCCCCATGAAGGAGAACACTGGCAGGATCGACGCGCTGCTCAACGGCGTGGAGATTCTGAAGATGAACAACTCGGTGGGGAGCTTGGACGGCGAGTTCGGAGTCGATGGCTCCATGGCTGGAGGCGGCGGCAGCTCGAATCGGCGTGCGATCGCTGCCGTCGGATTCGCTATGATGTTTGGTGCCTTCGCCGGACTGGGGGCGATGGTGGTGAAGTGGTACAAGCGACCCAAGGACTGGCGGAGGAGGAATAGCTTCTCCTCGTGGCTCCTTCCGGTACACACGAGCACCTCCACGTTCACGACCAGCAAGGGGTCGGGTTACGGGTCGCACAAGAGCGGCTACACCTTCTCCTCCACGCTGGGTCTCGGCCGGTACATGTCCCTGTCGGAGCTGCAGGCGGCGACGAAGAACTTCGACCAGAATGCGGTGATCGGTGTGGGCGGCTTCGGGAACGTGTACCTTGGCGAGCTCGATGATGGGACGAAGGTGGCGGTCAAGAGAGGGAACCCGCAGTCGGAGCAGGGGATCAACGAGTTCCAGACGGAGATCCAGATGCTGTCTAAGCTGCGCCACCGCCACCTGGTGTCGCTGATCGGCTACTGCGACGAGAACTCGGAGATGATCCTGGTGTACGAGTACATGGCCAACGGGCCGTTCAGAGACCACATCTACGGGCACAACCTGCCGTCGCTGACGTGGAAGCAGCGGCTGGAAATATGCATCGGGGCGGCGCGCGGTCTGCACTACCTGCACACCGGCACGGCCCAGGGCATCATCCACCGTGACGTCAAGACCACCAACATCCTCCTGGACGACAACTTCATCGCCAAGGTGTCCGACTTCGGCCTCTCCAAGGACGCGCCGGGAATGAACCAGACGCACGTCAGTACCGCGGTGAAGGGCAGCTTCGGCTACCTCGACCCCGAGTATTTCCGGTGCCAGCAGCTGACGGACAAGTCGGACGTGTACTCCTTCGGGGTGGTGCTGCTGGAGGCCCTCTGCGCACGGCCGGCCATCAACCCCGCCCTTCCGAGGGAGCAAGTGAACCTGGCCGAGTGGGCGCTGCAGTGGAAGCGGAAGGGCCTGATCGAGAAGATCATCGACCCCAACCTCACCGGCACCATCAACAAGGACTCCCTGGGCAAGTTCGTGGAGGCTGCGGAGAAGTGTCTGGCGGAGCACGGGGTCGACCGGCCATCCATGGGCGACGTGCTGTGGAACCTCGAGTACGCTCTGCAGCTGCAGGAGACCAACCCCCCTGACCCACCTCCTCAGGAGGCGGCAAAGCCAACCGAGTCAAAGGAGGAGGAGAAGGCCGTCAGCATCCAGGTCTTCGCGGAGTCTTCGCAGAGGGAACGCGACGAGCCGCCCGCGGCGACGACTCCCGTCATGAGCCGATCCGTGGAGAATTCGAGCACGACGATGGCGAACGAGCTGTTCGCGCAGCTAACGGGAATGCAAGGAAGGTGATGTACGTGCACGTGAGGAAGGCGTCTCAGGAGATGAGATGGACGTGGTTTAGTTTGCTGTTCTCGTCGTGTGTTGGGATCTCGTGTGACCATTAGCAGGTCTAATTGTTCAGATAAGGTCGTTATTGTGACACGTAATTGATGATACTTTAATACCCTATGTAACAAGGTAATTTACTGGGTTGAATTAAGTAGGCAAAAGAGCCAAATGACCTCTTTTTTCTTCCCACTTGTGCTTTCTGCTGTTGCTCTACTAAACTGTGGGTGAAGTCGCATCATGTGGTTTTAGAGCGTAAGACGTCGAACACGTTGTGGGTTTCTTTTAATTATGTGATCAATTTAATTAGACAAGATATTTATTAGATTAGATTAGATTAGATTAGATTTTAATTATGATTATCAATAAATAAAAAATTATAGTAAGATTTCATATAAGATACTTCCATGTGAATGACTCAACTAATTATCTATCTTAGTATTTTTGTTCATCCTTATAAATAGACATGATTTCCTATGAACTCTTGATGCTTTCTTCGAATTGAATGATAGTGCTAGAACATCTGACTTCTAGTGCCACTCATACCCTATATATATGACTAAGGTAGGATATCATATTTCAAATTTTTATCACTGCTATCAATACGAATGTAGTAAAAAGTAAGCAGTTCTAAAATTTAAATATGCTAACTTACTAAACAAAATGACAAGATTTCCTCTGTACATAATATTTTTGATACACGTAAATGATTATAACCTCTAACCAAAAGAAAAACATAAACATAGCTTGAACGAAAGTTGTATGCACAAAATACTAACAGGTCATCATTCATATCTGCGTTGGCATGAGCTTGCACGCGCTTACTTCCCTCCCCAATCACTTCAGTGGGGTATTAGTATCTTTTACCTACAAATAAGGTCTATAGTGAGTATTCGTTGAGCAAGTATAAGCCTTTATAGCTTTATTGTCATGTCATATATATAATATTTTAAAATTATTAGCATAAGATATTTAATGGTAAACCCCTTATCCAATGATTTCTTTAGCAAGTATAACCCTATAATATAGTATATACAAACTAAAAACTTAAAATTCTACATCGAAATAATTCAAAATGCTTATGTGCACATGTAAGAAGCATACAAAATTTTTGGACTTTTACACCTTATATCATAACATGTATATGTATTCCTATATCATACGTGATCGTAATATATACGTACACTCCCACATCGCATGTCATAAAATATATGTGCACTCTTACACTGCACGTCATATTATATGCGTGTACTCTCACACCATGTATCATTATAATATATATGTATATTCTCACTCCGTACATCATGATACATATATGTACTCCCACATAGCACGTAATCATAGTATATAGGTGCATTGCACATTATAATATATTTGTACACTCTCACACCGTATGTTATAGAAAATGTGGGCACTCTTACATCATATGTCATTATATATACATGCATATAAGATATTTTTATTATAATTCATATATTTTTATGCTTATAAAATATATACATTCACATTTTAGCTCATAATAATGATATCATTCGAAATATATTTTCCAAAATATATTATCAATATGATAATTTATACGATCATTATTTTATAATAAATTAAACTTATAGTTACCTGATTAAACTCAAAATAAAGATGTTAATGAAAACCATATTCTTTATGTTGAATCTCGGATTTTGATGATGAAATCAATTGATGAGGTTATGATCTAATGTGCATTTGAGTGATGTAGGACTAATCTCGATCAAGGAAAGACAATTCGATTAAAGCAGGAAGAATCAGATGTTGGGCCGGAGTAGAACATGTCAGAAGATTGGACGTCGGGCTGGAGGAATGGTTGATGTGCTGGAAGGATTTCGTGCCATGTGTTCAAGCATCGAGCCAAAGGATCGGACATTGTATCAAGGAGATTGGAAGTTACGGGAGGTCAACATGTCGATTGGGTAATACGTCGAAGGATTAGATGAAGCACCGAAGGATTGGACAAAGCATTGGATGAACCAATTACATGCTCGACAACATAGGGTTCACGCTTGTAATCGATTATGTCTAGATCGAGTTAGTTAGGTCTAATTGAGTTAGTTTTGGGTGTAACCAATACACCTCAATTAGGGGCCCATTGGGCCAACGTTGAGGCTATTTTTATTAGGATCAATATGACACTAAGAGAGGGGGGGTGAATTAGTGTAGCGATAAAAATTATGTTGATTTAGAAAATTTTATTCGATAAAATTGTTTCGACAAAGTCCATTTAAGACAGTAATGAAAGTAATGATTTAGAGTAAATGTAAAGTGTAGAGTGCAGCTAAGTAATGAAGGAAAGTAGTAAGAAAAGAACACACTAGATTTATAGTGGTTCGATCATTATGACCTACGTCCACTTCCGATTCCTCCTCTATCGAGGTCACCGATGTCCACTAATGGTCTTCCTTCAATAGGGGAAGACCAACCACCTTCTTACAAAGCTTTCTCCTTTTCATGGGTTTAAGAGACAACCCTTACAAGCCTCACACCTCTTCTCTAATGATTACAAAGCTGAAAAAAGAGGACTCTTAGTACTTTTACAATACTTTTATACCCCAACACTTAAATATTATTTCATACTTTTCTGCTCTTTTTGTTACCCTTTCATATAGAAAGGAGTGAGGTATTTATAGGCCCTAAAAGTTTCAAAATTGGAGCCAAAAAGTATCTCATCCTAGATTTTTGGGGTACTGGCGGTACCATCGCTAGTATTGAGCGGTACCATCGCCTAACACTCTGACACTGGGTGGTACCACCGCCCAGTCTGGAGGTGCTACCACCTGACAGAGCATTGAAGACTGGGCTCTAGTGGTACCACCGCTTGGCAGCATTAATTGTCGGTTGTACTACTGCCCAGTCTAGGTGGTACCATCGCCCAAACCACTTGGGAGGCTGAGCCTCAAGCAGTTCCACCACCCATCTTAGGCGGTGCCATCACCTAGTAAGGCTCTATGTGGCCAAGTGGGCCTTCCATCTAGCCCAACTTAGTCATGTTTTGGACCCAATTGGCCCCTAATTGAGTTAGTAGGATTATCTCTCAATCCTAACTCAATCTAAGTTCTAACTATGATAATTAAGACATTAACTAAGTAATCTTTGTCCGATATGTCAATCGTTCTTCCGGTGAATCTAGATAAACTTTCGATGAACTTTTGGCACGCTTTGGCGAACTCCCGACGAACTCTTGGCGAACTCCTGATGAACTCTCGGCAAGCTCCTAATGAACTCTCAGTGAACTCCCGACAAACTCTCGGTGAGCTCCCGACGAACTCTCAATGAACTCTCGACGAACTCTTGGCGAACTCCCGATGAACTTTTAGTGATCTTCTGGCACATCATCCGAATCTTCGTCATAACGTCCGATCTTTAACTCCGGCCTAACATCTGCTTTATATCTTATTCATTATCATAGTTAAACCTGTAACACTTATCTTAATATATGGATTAAATCAATTGATTTCATCATCAAAATTCGAGATTCAATAATCTCCCCCTTTTTGGTGATGACAACCAATTGATGATGGAGTTAACTTTAACTCCCACTATCTATATGCTATATTGAGATAAGCAAACTTAAATTTAAAAGGAATCATGACCTTTGAATTCAAGTGAAACAATTTTGATTACAAGGATCGAATGCAATATATCAAATCAAAATTTCATATGTTTGTGCATCATTATAGTTTCAAATTAAAACATGTACAATTTCAAAATCTTACATTTCATCATCACTTCATGCATATTCCAAAAATAAATCAATCATCACTATGGGCATATCATACATGATATTAAAGCATTCATGATACATCATTTTGGGCATAACATTTATAATGCTAAGACATTAAAAATTTTATTACTTCATGCATTAAATCAACATTTTGATCATGATACCAAATATTCATAATTTCTCCCATGCATGATACTAAAGCATTCATGATACATCATTTTGGGTATAACTTTAAAAATTTTTAAGCATTTATCATTTCATGTATTAAATCAACATTTTCATCATGATACAAAACATTCATCATTTCTCCCATGCTACTAAAGCATTTATGATACCAAACATTCATTATTTCTCCCCCTTTGTCATCAACAAAAAGGAAAATGATTTAAAAATACAAGTATTTTAAACTATTCAAGAAAGTTTTACACCAATTTATCCAAGCTAGCAAAAATGAGAAGTTAAGCAAAAACTTTGCATGATAACTGCTTTTGTTTCTTGAAATAGGCAAGCTAGCATTTTTATTTTTTGAAATAGGCAAGCTAGCATTTTTGCTTTAGATGTGTAAGAGCTTTTTGGTTCTTTTTGAGATATGCAAGTTTCTTTCTTCCTTTGTTATAAAAATAAGAAGAAGAGGAAGAAGAGTAAGGGAGGAATTCATTCTCCATGAAAAATCAAGAACCAAATTCATGAAAGTTAAGTTTCATTGAATCAAGCTTCTACTATAGCAATGAGACATGATTCATTATAAAGAATCAAGATATCCATACGAAAAAAAATCAAATCCCTATTCTTGCAAATGATCATCACATACTAAAAGTCCATGGATAAAAATTCTTCTTTTGTGAGTAGAGTGAGGATCATTAAATGAATTCTTATTCATGGGGAAGGATCATTAAATAAAGGATAAAAAATCCATGAATCAAGGCACTTCTTTTGCAAATAGAAAGAGGAAAGATTCATATGAGATGATCTTGATTTAAAATAAAAAATTCAAGTTATGAAAAACCGAGAAATTTGATAAACTTATAAAGGAATTCATGTATTTGGAAGGTTTAACATGTCTAATCCTTTTCTAATAAAATCAAATTGTTCCTCATTCAATGGTTTTGTAAAAAATATACTAATTGATACTTTGTATCAATAAATTCTAAAGATATGTCCTGATTATTAACATGATCTCTAATAAAATGATGCATAATATCAATATGTTTAGTTCTAAAGTATTGAATGAGATTTTTTGTTAAACATATTATACTAGTGTTATCACATTTTATACATATGTTTTTCAAGTGAATTCCATAATCTTCTAAAGTGTTCTTTATCTAGATAACTTGTGCATAACATGCACCTACTACTATATACTCAGCTTCGGTTGTAGATAATGCAACAAAGTTTTATTTTTTGAAAGACCACGAGACAAGTGTGTGACCTAAAAATTGATATGTTTCGGATATGCTTTTTCTATCTATTTGACAACTAGCAAAATCAACATCGGCATAAGCAATTAACTCAAAGTTTTTAGAATTTGGATACCATAATCCTAGATTATGAGTTCTTTTTAGATATCTAAAATTACTTTTAATAGCTTTTAAGTGAGATTACTTAGGATTAGATTGAAATCTAGCACATAGTCTAATACTAAACATGATATCGGGTCTAGTTGTTGTGAGATATAATAAACTACATATCATACCCTTATAAAGTTTTTGATCAAAACATTCTCCATTAATGTCCATATCTAATTTTGTAGAAGTGCTCATTGATGTATTAATAGCCTTAGCATTATTTATATTAAATTATTTTAATAGATCTAAAGTATATTTTGTTTGACTAACAAAAAATCCATCACTAAGTTGTTTGATTTGTAAACATAAGAAAAAAGTTAATTCCCCCATCAAACCCATTTCCAATTCATGGCTCATACTATTGGCAAAAGATTCACATAAAGACTCGTTTGAAGATCCAAAAATAATATCATCAATAAAAATTTGAACAATAAGAAAATTATTTTTAATATCAACCTTGCCTTTCATAAAATTACTTTAAATAAGAAAAGAAATAAACCTCTCATACCAAGCCCTAGGGGCTTGTTTTAATCGATAGAGAGCCTTACTCAACTTAAACACATGATTCGAAAAGTTAGCATTATCAAATCTGGGAGGCTATTCAATATAAACTTATTTAGAAATAAAGCCATTAAGAAAAATACTTTTAGCATCCATTTGAAATAACTTAAAATTATTATAACTAGAATAGGTAAGGAGAATCCTTATTGCTTCAAGTCTAGCTACAAGAGCGAAAGTTTCTTCATAATTGATACCTTCTTCTTAGTTGAAACCTTTGGCCACTAATATAGCCTTGTTTCTAACCATGATACCAAGTTCATCTTGCTTGTTTCTGAAGACCCATTTAGTACTAATTACCAAATGGTCACTAGGTCTAGGAACAAGTTTTCATACCTCATTTCTCTCAAATTGATTTAATTCCTCATGCATTGCAATAACCCATGCATAATCTTTCAAGGTCTCGTTAGTGCATTTAGGTTCAATTTGAGATAAAATGACTGTATTCGTACAAAAAATTTTAAGAGAAGAATGAATTTGAACACCTTTTGAAATACCTCTATTGATTAGCTCTTTAGGATGAACATCTATATACTTCCAATCCCTTAGGTAAGGATGTTAGGATCAAGAGCGGCACTAAGAGGGGGGGGGGGTGAATTAGTGCAGCGAAAAATTCTTCATTTTCGTATAAATTTCATTTTGATTTAAATCATTTTGGAAAGATGTTGAACTTAAAACTTTCGTAAGAATGTAAGGAGAATCTCAATGAGGTTTATAGTAAAGTAAATTGCACAAAGGAAAAGCAAACCAGAATTTAGAGTGGTTCGGTCAATGAGACCTACATCTACTTTCGAATTCCTTCTCCGTTGAGATCACCGGCGTCCATTAAAGGCCTTCATTTAATAGGCGAAGACCAACCACCTTTTACAGCACTTTATCCTTTCGTCGAGTTTAGGAGATAACCCTTACAAGCCTTACTCCTCTTTCTTGAATGGTTACAAAGCTAAGAGAGGGAGGAGAAAAACTCTAGCACTTTTACACTCCAAAAATTCAAGATTATAATCACAATTAGGTATCCTTTCATGCAAAAAAGGGTGGGGTATTTATAGGCCCCAATGACTTTCAAAAATGGAGCCAAAAAGTGTCTCATCCCAGATTTCTAGAGTACTGACGGTACCATCACCATTACTGGGTGGTAGTATCGCCTCCAGTCTAACACTAAGCGATACCATCGCTCAGTCTAGGTGGTACTACAACTTGACAAAGCTCGAAGACCGAGCTCTAGCGGTACCACCGCTTGATAGGGGCGGTACCACCGCTGGCAAGTAATAATTGCCGATGGTACCATTGCCCAGTTTGGGCGGTACCACCACCCAGACCACCTAGGAGACTGGGTCTTCCAGGCGATGCCACTATCGGCCTTGATTTCAAGTGCTGAATGGGCTGTTCAATTCGGCCCAATTCAGCCCTATTAAGGGGCCTAGTTGGCTCCTAATTAAGTTAGTGAGATTACCTTCCAATCCTAACTTAATTTTTTATTTAACTATAATAAATAAGACATAATCAAAGCACTCTTGTTCCGATATGTTAATTGCTCTTCTAGCGAGCTTTCGGCGAACTTCCGATGAACTCCCGGCAATGTTCTAGCGGACTCTTGGCAAGCTCTTGGACTTTACGATGATCTTCTTAGCGAGTTCTGACGAGCTTCTTTGGCAAGCTCCTGGACTTCTCGGTTGGTTTCGGTAGAACTTCCGATGAATGTCCGGACTTCCGGCGAACTCTTGAACTCCCAACGAGATCTCGATCTTGACTCCGTCATAACATATGATTTATGTCTTATTGCTATTGTAGTTAATCCTACACACTTTTCTCAGCATATAGATTAGATCAAACAATTTACAATTGATTTCATCATCAAAATCCGAGATTCAACAATCTCTCCCTTTTTTATGATGACAATTAATTGATGATGGAGTTAACCTTAACCCCCCCCCCATCTATATGTCATACTTGGAAAAGACATTTAAACTTATGAATATGCACATCATGATACTTATCATGATTTATCAATTCTAAATACGATACTATGCATTTGTCAAAATGATGTCAAGGCATGACATCCATTTTCAAATCCAATGATAATCATCATTGATACGAATTTCGAATATGAAATTTAGCAAGATAGTAAGTCATCATTCTATGACAAGATGGCAAGTTAAGCTCATGATATCTCATAATGAAAGGCATTTATCAATTTGATACAAAATCAAGCATGATACTAAGAATTAAAATATTTGTAAGTAATCATGCCATATTTCAATATGTTTCAAATGATAAGCATATAAGCATTTATGATAAGATACATTGCATACATTATCATCAATTTACCACATTTTGATATCATTTCTCCCCCTTTGTCATCAATAAAAAAAGAGGATAATTCAACAATGCAAGTATGGTAAAAATTCACGCAAGTTTCACACTAGTTTATCCAATCGATATTGTATCATTACATGGTATCATTCAAAAGTTTTCAACATCAAAAGTTATAAACATTAAAGAGATAGGTTCCATCAACTTCTCCCCTCTTTTTTTCATCAAAACTTTGCATAAAGAAGGAAAGTAAGGAGGAAATCCATTAAGAACCAACTTTGTAAAATGATTTGAATCAAGTCAAAAACAATAAAAGAGTTTTATTAAATCATACTATAATTTTCATAAGGAGAAGGGATTCATGAAAAGGATCAAGATATTCATATGAAATCAAATCCTCACTCTTGCAAGTGTTCATCTCATACAAAAAAATTCATAAAAATTCTTCCTTCATTAAGAAAGAATTCATGTGAAAGAATCATCATATGAAGGATAAAAGAAATTCCATGAATAAACCTTCATAATGAGAAGAGCATCACATTAAATCCATTTCTCATTAAAAATTCATAAGAGTGAAATCCGTGAGAGATGTATTTGTCAATGAAATCTATGAAGTGATTAAGTGTATCAAAAATCATTAGTGATGGAGCAAGGGTATGGAGTAAAATTCATGTCAAGAAAGATAAAAACGAAATAGAGTTATGAAAGCCCCATTCATGGAATACATTAAGAGAATGATAGTCTGGAAAAGAAATACAACAAATTCATACATTCGAACAATTTAACATTCCTAACTCCCTTCTTATAAAATCAAATTATTCTTCACTTAAAGGTTTTGTAAAGATGTCAGCTAATTGATGTTTCGTATCAATAAACTCTGATATTACTTCATGATTGTTAACAAGATCACGTATAAAGTGATGCCTAGTGTCAATGTGTTTAGTTCTAGAGTGTTAAATAGGATTTTTTGTTAAATATATTGCACTTGTATTATCATATTTTATAGGAATATTCTTAAGGTAAATTTTATAATCTTCCAATATATTTTTCATCCATATAACTTGTGTACAACATGCACTAGCCGCTATGTATTCGGCTTCGGTTGTGGATAGTGCAACCGAGTTTTGCTTCTTAGAAGACCAAGAGACAAGTGAATGTCCTAAGAATTGACATGTTTCGGATGTACTTTTCCTATTTATTCTACATCCAGCAAAATCCGCATCAGCATTAGCAATTAATTCAAAGTTCTCATATTTTGGATACCATAATCATAAATTAGTGGTTCCTTTAAGATATCTAAGAATTCTTTTAACTGCTTTAAGATGAGATATCTTAGGATTAGATTGAAACCTAGCACAAAGTTCTACACTAAACATGATGTCTGGTCTAGTTGCGGTGAGGTATAGTAAACTACATATCATACACCTATAAGCTTTTTGATCAAAGCTTTCTCCACTTTCGTCAATGTCTAACTTAGTTGAGGTACTCATAGGAGTGTTGATAGCCTTTGAACTATCCATATTAAATCTTTTTAGCAAGTCTAAAGCATATTTTGTTTGACTAAGAAAAATACCATTACTAAGTTGTTTAATTTGTAAGCCTAAAAAGGTTAGTTCCCCCCATTATTTAGGCTCATTTCAAACTCTAGTCTCATACTTTTGGCAAATGATTCACATAATGATTCATTCGTGGAATCGAAAATAATATCATCAACATAAATTTAAAAAATAAGAAAATTATTTTTAGAACTTTTAATAAACAATGTAGTATCGACCTTGCCTTTAGAGAAATTATTTAAAATAAAAAAAGAGCTAAGTCTCTCGTACCAAGCATTTGGAGCTTGTTTTAGACCATAGAGAGATTTAGTCAATTTACACACATGATTGGGGAACTTATCATTCTAAAATCCGGGAGGTTGTTCAACATAAACTTCTTTAGAAATAAAGCCATTAAGAAAAGCACTTTTAATATCCATTTGAAACAACTTAAAATTATTACTACTAGCATAGGCAAAGAGCATCCTTATGGCTTCTAATCGAGCCACAGGAGCGAAGGTTTCTTCATAATTGATACATTCTTCTTGGTTGAAACCTTTGGCCATAAATCTAGCATTGTTTCTAACAACGATACCACATTCATCTTGCTTATTTCTAAATATACATTTAGTACCAATAACTAAATGGTCATTTGGCCTTGGAACAAGCTTTCACATCTCATTTCTCTCAAATTGATTTAACTCTTCTTGTATTGCGATGACCCATAAATCATCTTTCAAGACCTCGTCAATACATTTAGGTTCAATTTGGGAGAGAAAAGTAGCGTTGGCACAAAAATTCTTAAGAGAAGAACGAGTTTGAACCCCTTTAGATGTGTCTCCTATGATTAGCTCCTTGGGATGAGCATCTACATAGTTCCATTCCTTAGGTAAGGATGTTTCGGAAGAAGATGCATTCATGTTGCTAGATGGAGAAGGGGATTCATTTAAATTCAAAGTATCAAAATTAAGATCATCATCAAAATCATTTTTCTTAACTTCGGAAACTTCATTAAAAATCAATGAATTGATTCTTCTATAACCAAAGTTCTTTTGTTAAAGATACGAAATGCCTTGGAAATGGAAAAATAACCAAGAAAAATTCCTTCATCGGATTTTGCATCAAACTTTCCTAAGATATCGTTTTCATTCAATATAAAATATTTACATCCAAAAACTTTAAAGTATGAAATGTTGGGCTTTTTGTTATTCCACAACTCATAAGGAGTTTTGGAAAGTAGTGGTTTTACTAAAACCCTATTCATAACATAGCATATTGTATTTATGGCTTCGGCCCAAAAATATTTGGGTAGGCTATGTTCGTTTAACGTGGTTATTGCCATTTTTTGTAAGTTTTTATTCTTTCTTTCTACTACCCCATTTTGTTGAGGATTTCTCTGAGTAAAGAAATTGTGGTTGTATCCATTGGATTCATAAAAGTTTTGGAAATCACGGTTTTGAAATTCACTACTATGATCACTTCAAATTGATGAAATCATAAAACCCTTTTCATTTTGAACAAGTTTACATAACTTAGAGAAATACTTGAAGCAATCACTTTTATGTGCCAAAAAGTAAGTCTATGTATATCTACTATAATCATCCATGATAACAAATGCGTATTTGCTATCTCCTAGGCTTGATATAGCAATTGGTCCGAATAAGTCCATATGGATCAATTGCAAAGGTCTAGAGGTGCTTATTTGGTTCTTAAGTTTGAAACTACCTTTTATTTATTTTCCTAGTAGACATACATCACACATATTATCTTTGACAAACTTAATATGAGGAATTCCTTTTACAAGTTCTTTAGATGAAATTTGAGAGATTAGTTTCATGCTAGCATAACCTAATCTTCTATGTCAAAGCAAAGCATCGTCATTCAAAGTCGAAAAACATATTTCATTACAAAGATCATCAATGTCGATAGTGTATACATTATTTTATTTTAAGACAATCATAGATGTGTTTTTGTGTGGTTTTTCAATGATGCAAGCATTGGATTCAAATCTAATGATGTATCCTTTATCACACAATTGACTAATGCTTAAGAGATTATGCTTTAAGCCATCAACCAATAACACATCTTCAATAAAGAAGTTGGATTTGTTACCTATGGTTCCTTTGCCAATGATTTTACTCTTGTTGTTGTCTCTGAAGGTGACATATCCTTCGTCTAGGCTAGTGAGCTTAGAGAATTAAGATGGATCTCCGGTCATATACCTTGAGCATCCACTATCAAGGTACCATCTCTTGCTCCTAGCTTGTGATGGTAAATGTTTCTACAAAAAAAGATGATTTTTAGGTACCCATTTGACCTTGGGTGCCTTAAAAATCGATCGGCTTAACTTATCATTTTGCATGGAGTTCTTTATGGTTCCTTTAGGAATCCAAATCAATTTATGCGAACTACATTTCTTAAATGGATAATGATAAGCTATATGCCCAAATTTGTAATAAAAGTTATATTTGTTTCGAGGTGAAACATGCAAAGTAGAGCCTTTAACAAAGGTGGTTGGATTTTGGTGAGAGCTACTCACAAATCCGATTCTGCCTTTTCTATGAACGTGACCCTTGTTGGCAAGGATTATGTTCAAGCACTTGCTACCAACCTTAATTTTTTTTAAGGTTTCTTTGAGTGACAAGTTTTCCTTTTGAAGTATTTTTAGTTCATCACATTTCATACATGGAGCTAAACTATCATTATGCTCAACTTTTAATTTATTGAAATCACTAACAAGAGAAGCATGCTCTTTTTTCAATAATTTATATTTTTTACTAATTAATTTACATTCATCAAATAATCATGAAAAGCATTTAATAGTTCATCAAAGGATAAATTTGCATCAAATGAACTACTCACCTCATCTCCAATGGCTATTAATGCATAGTAAGCAACTTGCTCGGTTTTGGTTGGCTCCTCTTCTTCGAATGCACTTGAGTCATCCTATGTTGCTTCAGGAGTCTTCTTCTTTGGTTGCCTCTTCTTAGCTATGGGACATTTGCTCTTGTAATGTCCCGGCTTCTTGCATTTGTAGTATATTACTTGATCTTTCTTGGGTTCAAATTTACTTTTAGTGTCATTTTTAAATTTATTCCTTTTTATGAATTTTTTGAACTTTCTTATCAAGAGTGCAAAGTCATCATCAAAGTCTTCATCACTTGAGTTTTCTTTCAAGTGGTCTTCTTGGGTTCCTAGTACTATATCCTTCATGTTCTTTAGAAGGGTGTCCTCAAGCTCTTCATAAGCTTTACAAGTCATCTCATAGGTCATTAGTGACCCAATTAGTTCTTGCTAATCATAGGTGCCCAGCAAGCCAATCGCGTGAGTGATGACACGTGTGACTTGACATGAAATCTTTTTTTGCTTATTATATTTTGGCATTTATCACTTTATATTGATTATTGTATATATGCATATATATATATTGTGATGTCCTTGGATCCATGCAATGGGAATCGGATCGTGATGAGATCACAATAATGAGACCGATTCACCTTTAAACACAGATCCTAAATAATCCCGGTCATAGGTTACTCGAGAAGGACATCGTGATAACCGGATAGACTAGTGTGCTGCATACCCGTCCATATGATGGATGCAGCTGGTCTCATAGCTGCTCATGTGGGGACACTAGGGATACAGTACAGGTGCTCATTGGAGAATGAGTTCATTGATTGATCCGCTTTTGGAATGTTGGATGGTTGATGATGCCTTATTATTAGACAACGATTCCATAGTCCTAGTGGTGTATTTGATCCTTAGACTTGAGACACCAATGATGCCCTATATGAGTGCTCTACTCTTTGATATCAGACTTATAGGTTTGGATATCCCAGATCTAGTATAGTTGGTCATTGAGAGTGGCAGTCGATCTTACGAGGGCTATTGAGTGTCAATAGAGGATCATCCACTCTCGGTATCATGAGAGGAATATCCCATGTGTTCTTGCTCTGACAAATCTCTGGTCAGGGTCATTCGGGTTGAGAGAGAAAGAGTTCTCCGGGAGAATCCGATTAGAGCCAGACTCGAGTAGAAACCGTGAGTAAAAACCGTATGGATCTTGTTGGGAAATCATTGGGGGCGACATCATATGCGCAGTGGAAGAACAAGAAAACAAAAATCCCCGATTCCCAAAAAGATGTTCGTCGTCGTGCGAAGATTGGTGCGCAAAAATCCACAAAACATAAAATTGCGTATAGAGATTGTGTTACCTAGGGAGATCGTATATCCCTGTTTTCTTACAGATCCTTAGGAGAGGGTGAAGGAGGTCAAGCGTCCTCCTCTCTAGCGGTGATCCACACAGCAGGGTTGCGACGACGCTCCTCAAAAATCCAGGCCTACTCTGAGGTGGAGAGGGAGAGGAGAATAGGAAAGGCAAGCAAAGACTCTAGCCAGGCTGTGAATCCCTCCTATTTATAGAGATCCCGTGTCAAACCCTAATGGGTCCTTCCCTAGTGGGTATTGGATCTGCATCCAATAAGACAAGGGCTCCGTCGGATATCTCATATCCGAACCTCTACTCATCGCAATGCCTACCATATGTGTGTGACCCTCTAGGCCCAATATCGAGTTGGCCGTGAGTCATACCTGTCAGAACTCCTTCTAACTCAGTGAATTATTATCTCTGTAATAATTCACTCGACTCATCGACTACGGACGTACTAGGCCACTACGCCGTAGTCCCCAAACGATACAGGGGAATCCAATCCATTGGACCTGTCTGTCCTCAGTTACCATGTACTTATAGTCCCTCATCCATCTAATATCCCAGAGACCGTATATCGAGCATGGTGCTGTCAGACCCATACGGTTTCTACTCGAGTCTCGCTCTAATCGGATTCTCCTAGAGAACTCTTTCTCTCTCAACCCGAATGACCCTGGCCAGGGATTTGTCTGAGCAAGAACACATAGGATATTCCTCTCATGACGTCGAGAGTGGATGATCCTCTATTGACACTCAATAGCCCTCGTAAGGTCGACTACCACTCCCAATGACCAGCTGTACTAGATCTGGGGACAGCCAAACATATAAGTCTGGTATCAAAGAGTGGAGCACTCATACAGGACATCCTTGGTGTCTCAAGTCTAAGGACCAGATACACCACTAGGACTACGGAATCGCTGTCTGACAATAAGGCATCATCAACCATCCAACATTCCGTAAGCGGATCAATTAGTGAACTCATTCTCCAATGAGCACCTGTACTGTATCCCTAGTGTCGCTACACGAGCAACTATGAGACCAGCTGCATCCATCATATGGACGGGTATACAGCACACCAGTCTATCCGGTTATCACGATGTCCCTCTCGAGTAACCTATGACCGGGATTATTTAGGATATGTGTTTAAAGGTGAATCGATCTCATTATCGTGATCTCATCACGATCCGATTCCCATTGCACAAATCCAAGGACATCACAATATATATGCATTTATGAAATAGTTATAAAGTGATATACGCCAAAATATAATAAGCAAAAAGATTCTGTATCAAGTCACACGTGTCATCACTCACGTGATTGGCTTGCTGGGCACCTATGACTAGCAGATGTAACAGCACCATGCTCAATATACGGTCTATGGGATATTAGATAGATGAGAGACTATAGGTACATGGTAATTGAGGACAGACAGGTCTAATGGATGGGATTCCCTTGTATCATCTGGTGACTAATGCGTAGTGGCCTAGTACGTCCGTAGTCGATGAGTCGAGTGAATTATTACAGAGATAATAATTCACTAAGTTAGAAGGAGTTCTAACAGGTATAACTCACGGCCAGCTCGATATTGGGCCTCGAGGGTCACACACATATGGTAGACATTGCGATGAGTAGAGGTTCGGATATGAGATATCCGCCAGAGCCCTTGTCTTATTGGATATCAAATAAGCCCTTGAATTATTGGATCCCATGGACGAGATCCAATAAGATCACATGAGAGATTATTGGATAGAGATCCACTAATCTAAAAGACTTGGGTAATTGGATGCAGATCGAATACCCACTAGGGGAGGATCCATTAGGTTTTGATAGGGGGCCTCTATAAATAGGAGGGATTCAGAGCCTCATAGGCTAGAGCCTTTGATTGCCTCTCCTATTCTCCTCCCCCTCTCAATCGTAGAGCAAACCTGGAGTTTTGAGGAGCGTCGTCATAGCCCTGCTGTGTGGATCACCGCTAGAGAGGAGGATGCTTGACCTCCTTCACCCTCTCCTAAAGATCTGCAAGGAAACAGGGATATACGATCTCCCTAGGTAACACAATCTACTCTATACGCAGTTTTAAGTTTTATGGATTTTGCGCACCAATATTTGCACGACGACGAACGTCTCTTTGGGAATAGGGGACTTTATTTTTCTTGTTCTTCCACTACACACGTGATGTCGCCCCTAAGATTTTCCAATAGTGGTATCAGAGCCATGTTGTTCGTGCGAATGATTGGTTTTGAACTACGTGTGTTGTATTTAGGAAGAATTTTGAGGGCAAAATCGTTGACGCAAAAACAAGGAAGGGCAACAATAGTTGTTGCCCTCGATCTGCGTGCCTGTAGCCACCTACAGTGGCAGCCATAAGGCCGCCCACATGCAAGCAGCCCCCTGTAACGGCGACCGCAAATAGGGCCGCAGGCACGGCGACCACCTCCGTTGGCACTGTGCTCGCGCGGGGCAGTGTCGGCACCCTCGATTGCCACTTTGCGGGCATAGCGCCCGTAGCGACGCTTGCCCGCAAGCAGCCACCGCCGCTCGCCCGCGGGGGAGGATGTTGCAGGAATAACCCCACGAGCAAAACCACCCGTAGGGGTGGCGGTGATAGCAGGGGCGCCCGCCTATGGGTGCACCCAACTGCAACGGCGACATCGCCCTCGGGCACGCCACCTATAGGCTAGGGCAGCGCCCCGCCCTTCACCGCACATCCTGCTGCTGGCAGGGTGGCGGCGGCGGCAACTATAGCAGGGGAAAGGGAGAAAGGGAGTTAGGGTTTTTTTGGGTAAAAAGATAGTTTTACTCTTGTGAAATTGAGAAATTCTAGTTTTTGTCTTTTGTCCAAATTATGAAAATGCCTCTAGGAATTCAGAAATTCCCTATATGTTTTTAATTTCAAAAAATATTAATTAATTAAAAAGTTTAGTTGATTATTATTTTTATCATTATCTAGTAGTCCTACATGATGATGATTATTTATACATGTGATGTATGATGTATGGACGGATGATCATGGATCGTATGATGTGTGTACTTGTGATTATTATTATTGGGGTCTGCGAGCCTCCATTATATTTCTCATTTATTGTCGGGCCTGCATGCCTATGATTAAGTTATAATCATATGAGAAGGCGCAGCGGGAGCGTGGATGCGATAGCGGGACCCACGAGATGGATGATTGCAATGCATGGAGATGCATCGAGATGTCGATGGAACCGACGAGAACGAGATGGAAGATCACAGGGCATGGAGATGCACCGCTGCACACATAGATCTTGATGTGAGTGATCAGGCCTACTGGCTCAGGTCTGATCACGTTAGGTTGTGGTCCATGATCCTCTGGTGTAATTGCTTATACACATACTAGATATGTATATATATTTGCATGTGATGTAGATATATATTAAATATGTATATGTGTGACATGTCATATTAGGAGACCAAATCATACAAACCTCTCTCTTTATAATATTAAGTCGGTAAACGTGAGGCAATTAGATTGACCCACGTGGCCTTCCATCGTTATAGGTAGGAACCGATTCTAGGTGTAGGTTGAGTTGGTCAAGTCCCTCAAGGCTCACCTATATCACAACTCGCCATCTTGCTTACGACATAGAGATGTCACCGGTGACTTGAGGACATGGTATGCTTGGTCGAGTCCCTCGAGGGTATATCATCAAATCAGACTCATCTTGTAATGAAGGTGTTGACTTAACCGAACATCATGGTTGGTCGAGTCCCTCGAGACCATGGTGATTCGGAGGCCGAACAGGACGGGAATCATAAGGAGTTGTGATCGGCAAGAGTTGCCTACCTTTTGGGCTTAGTGTGATTGGTCGAGTCCCTCGAGGTTACACTAAGACGCTGATTGGATCCTGATCCCCACTAGAAGTCTGCCAGAGACTTCCGTTTCACGTGCTGAGGTCGTCGCATGACTCGCTAGGATATTAAGATCCTTGTATTGCGGTTATTTTAGGATCCCACCTTTTTGGAAGGGATCTTAATCTTGCTTACGAGATCAAAATTCAAAAAAGATTTACCAAGAACTCTTAGATTATTGACGACGTCCGTGAAACGGGTGTACATGTCGCCTATAGGCTCACTTGGTTGCATTTCAAAAAGCTCAAAATCATGCAATAAAATGTTAACTTTCGAGTCTTTGACTCTACTAGTTCCCTCGTGCATGATTTCAAGTGTTCGCTAAATATCAAAAGCCGTTTCGCATGTAGAAATCCGATTGAACTCATTTTTGTCCAAAGCGCAAAATAAGGCATTCATAGCCTTTGCATTTAAAGAAAAATACTTCTTCTCCAAATCTGACCATTCGTTCATCGGTTTAAAGGAAAGTTGAAAACCATTTTCAACAATATTCCATAAATCCAAATTTATAGAAATCGAGAAAACTCTCATTCGAGTTTTCCAATAAGTGTAGTCCAATCCATTAAACAACGGTGGACGAACAACTGATAAGCCCTCTTGAAAGCCATGAAGAGCCATTTCTCTCAAGTGTAAATCCGAAATGAGAAATACCGGGCTTTGATACCAATTGTTAGGATCAAGAGCACTAAGAGGGGGGGGGGGGTGAATTAGTGTAGCAAAAAACTTTCGACGATTTAAAACGACATTCGTACGATAAAAACGATTTCAGTAAGAAAGCCGATTCAGAAATTACTTTAACTTGTGATCAAGCGAGATGCAGTTAAAGCAAATATATAAAGGCAGTTTGCACTTATGATGGAAATCAGAATGTAAGCACAAACTGAAATATGATGTTCATACGATAAAACCGATTTTCGTCTTAACGCCAATTAGGAAAATACTTAACTATGAAACACGTTCGTAAATGAGCAGAAGGCAGTGCTACTAAGAAGGTTTGCAGTAAAGATAAAATGCTCAAAGTAAATGCAAACCAAGATTTAGAGTGGTTCGGTCAATCTTAACCTACATCCACTTTTGGCTTCCTCCACCGACGAGGTCACCGACGTCCACTAGAGTCCTTCCTTCAATAGGTGAAGGCCAACCACCCTTTTACAGTTCCACTCCGTTTGACGGGCTTAAGAGACAACCCTTACAGAATTTGTTTCCTCTCTTGAAAGCTTAAAACTTGGAAGAAAAGAGGGAGGAGAACTTCTAGCATTTACAACACTTTTGAGCTCTAAAAATCACAAAGTAAGATTGGATTTTCGGTGTCTTTTGGTTGCCCTTTCATGCAGAAAAGGGTGGGGTTTATATAGGCCCCAAACTGGTTTGAATTTAGAGCTCAAAAGTGTCTTTTCCCGGATTTTTAGGGTCCTGGCGGTACTACCTCCTGACTGGGGCGGTCCAACCGCTTGACAAGGGCGGTTGCACCACCCAGTCTCGCTCGGAGACTGAGCCCAGGCGGTGCCACTGCTTGATTGGGGCGGTTGCACTGCCCAGTCTCGCTCTGAGACTGAGCCCAGGCGGTACCGCCTGACCTGGGCAGTTGCACCGCCCAGCTTTCCTGGGATACCATCTCCTGGGTAGTGCCACCGTCGACCCTAGCGGTGCCACCGCCTAGTAGGAATTCTGGTCCGAATGGGTTGATCCATTCAGCCCAATTTGGGTCTATCAAGGGCCCAATTGCCCCCATATTAAGTTAATGGGATCACCTCTCATTCCTAACTTAATCTACATGCTAACTACAATATTTCTTAAGACATTTACTGCAACTTGCTCCAGTGCGTCAATCGCTTCTTTCGACGAGCTTCCGGTGAACATCCGACGAACCTTTGGCGATGCTCTGACGGACTTCTGGCAAACTCCTGGACTTACGACGATCCACTTGGCGAGTTCCGATAAGCTTCTTTGGCAAGCTCCTGGGCTTCTCGGATTTGTTCCCGCAGAACCTCCGACGACCGTCCGGACTTCCGTCGAACTCTCGAACCCCCAACGTGATCATAGTATTGACTCCGGCGCAACTCCTACTACGTGTCTTACTTCCATCGTAGTTAATCCTGCACATGTAAAACAAAACTTCGATTGAGATAATTAATCCTAAGCAATTAACCAAGTTGTCTGGTATGTCATTGGTCCCTCGACGCTTCGTCCGATTCTTCGGCGCATCGTCCTCTCCTACAGCCTATTGCCCAATCAGCTAGTTGACTCAGCAACTCCGATATCCTTGGCACAATACCCGCTCTTCTTGGCCCGATGCCCGAGTCCACGGCCCAAAGCCTTCTGTCGAACCTTTTGACAATGGTTTCTATGTACCTGGACTGGGACAAGCCAAGCATCCTCTTGAATCTATCTCTATAGATTCTAATCCCCAAGATATAGGATGCTTCCCCTAAGTCCTTTATGGAGAAGTGTCTAGATAACCAAGTCTTTACTGTGGATTGCATTCCTACATCATTCCCAATGATGAGGATGTCATCCACATATAACACCAAAAAGGTGATAGCGCTCCCACTTACCTTTCTGTATACATAAGGCTCATCTTCGTTCTTAACGAAGTCATAAGATCTGATTGCCTCATCAAATCTTATGTTCCAACTTCGGGAAGCTTGCTTTAGTCCATAAATGGATCTAAGCAACCTACACACCTTATCTGGGCAGTTCTTGGACACGAATCCCTCAGGTTGCATCATATACACTTCCTCCTCGAGGTTCCCGTTGAGGAATGCGGTTTTCACATCCATCTGCCAGATCTCATAATCATAGTGTGCTGCAATAGCCAATAGAATTCTGATGGATTTTAGCATTGCTACGGGTGAGAAAGTTTCGTCGTAGTCAACACCTTGCCTTTGACGATGCCCCTTAGCCACTAGCCTTGCTTTATAGGTCTCTACCTTTCCATCTACTCCGATCTTTTTCTTAAAGATCCACTTGCAACCGATGGGTACAATACCTTCGGGCGCATCAACTAGGTTCCAAACCTTATTGGAGTACATAGAATCCATCTCAGAATTCATGGCTTCTTGCCACTTCTCGGAGTCTATACTCATAATAGCCTCCTCATAGGTCTGAGGATCAATATCCTCTACATCCTCTGCTCTAATATGTCCCACATATCTCTTAGGAGGATGGGATACTCTATCAGACCTGCGTAAAGTTGAAACTTGTGTATTAGGTACCTGAACAGACTCGGGCTATAGAGTGGTGCTTGAGCTTGGTTCTCCAACCTCGCTCAACTCTATCATTCTCCCATTGTCTCCGCCAAGAATGTGTTCCTTCACGAGGAACACTACTCTCTTAGCTACAAAGACCTTTTGGTCCTCGAGATGATAGAAATAATACCCACAAGTTTCCTTGGGGTATCCCACAAATATGCATCGCTCTGTCCTTGATTCTAACTTATCGGGGTTGTGTCTTTTAACGTGGGTAGGGCAGCCCCAAATCTTAACAACCTTAAGATCAGGCTTCTTCCCTTTCCATATCTCATATGGTGTAGACACTACCGACTTAGTTGGAACTCTGTTCAGAAGGTAAGCTGCGGTTTCTAGGGCATATCCCCAGAATGAGATGGGTAGGTCAGCGAAACTCATCATGGACCGTACCATATCTAATAGCGTACGATTCCTCCTTCCAAAGATACCATTGAGCTGAGGTGTATAAGGAGGTGTCCATTGGGATAATATCCCATGGTCCTTGAGGAACTGAGTAAACTCTGTACTTAAGTACTCACATCCTCGATCTGATCGAAGAGTTTTGATACTCTTTCCAGTCTGGTTCTCCACCTCATTCTTATACTTTCTGAATTTCTCAAAGGCCTCGGACTTGTACTTCATTAAGTACATATATCCATACCTTGAGAAATCATTAGTAAATGTAATGAAGTAGGAGTAACCTCCAATGGCATGAGTTGACATGGGTCCACATACATCACTATGTATGAGTTCCAACAACTCAGTGGCTCTCTCTCTAGTTCTACTAAATGGAGATTTGGTCAGTTTTCCACGAATGCAAGGCTCACAAGTTGCATATGACACATAGTCGAATGGATCTAGATATCCATCATTTAGCAACTTTTGAATCCTTCTTTCATGGATGTGACCTAGCCTACAATGCCACAGGTATGCACTGTTCAACTCATCTCGTTTCCTTTTGGACACATTTACATTCATGATATGTGGAGTGGTGTCTAACATAAATAAACCATTATGCAATGTTCTTTTCGTGATGATCTTATCATCTAATAATATCGAACAACCATTGTTCTCAAAAACAAATTTATATCCACTAACTGTTAAACATAAAATGGAGATAATGTTTTTGATAATAGAAGGAACAAAATAACATGCATCTAATGCAATAAAAGCTCCACTAGGCAGATGCAGGGCGACCTCGCCAACATCTAATACAGCAACTTTTGCTCCATTAACCATCTTGAGGTCCATCTCGCCTCTCTCTAGTCTCCTAGGCCTTGCCAGAACCTGCAACGAATTGCATATATGATAAGCACTACCGGTATCCAATACCCATGTGTTATCATAAGAGTTTGACAAATGGAGACTGATCATGAATGTACTTGAAGCTTCATCAAGCTTTTGTTTCGCCCTTTCTGCAATGTACTCTTTGCAGTTTCTCTTCCAGTGCCCATCTTTACCACAGTGGAAGCACTGGCCTTTGTCCTTTGTTGGGTCTTTCTTAGTAACCTTTGCTTTACCTTGTTTGCCCTTGCCCTTTCCCTTCTTAAGGGACCTTTCTGCTTTCCTTTTCTTTCTGGTCTCACCAGTGTAGAGAACTGGCTTCTCTTTCTTAATAGTACTCTCTGCCTCCCTCAACATATTGAGGAGCTCTGGGAGAGTCACCTCAAGCTTGTTCATATTAAAATTCATTATGAACTGTGAAAAGGAATCTGGTAGGGACTGAAGCACAATGTCCACACACAAGTTATCCTCTAGGACCATTCCTAGACATGTGAGTTTCTCTATCCACTCAATCATCTTTAGGACATGGTTCTGAACCGGTGTCCCCTCAGTCATCCTAGCGCGGAAAAGGCTCTTGGATATTTCATATCGTTGAGTCCTTCCCTGTTCCTCAAACAATTTGTGGACATGTAGGAGAATGAATCTGGCATCCATCTTTTCATGTTGTCTCTGTAACTCTGGAGTCATAGAGCCTAACATATAGCACTGAGCAAGAGTGGAGTCATCAATGTACTTCACGTAGCGAGCGATCTCATCCTCGTTTGCCCCTTCTTCAGGCGTAGGCATCACTGTATCAAGGACGTACACGATTTTCTCCGTTGTGAGAACAATTCTCAAGTTACGGAGCCAATCCGTATAATTTGGACCAGTGAGGCGGTTGACATCAAGTATGCCACGTAAGGGATTTGAAAGCGACATTTTCTAAAAATAAAGATGTAGCAGAAATGAATAACATGCAGATTTTGCAAGAAATAAACTATCAAGATATGGACTTCTATCTTAATATGCTCCCACTATTTTACTATCGAGTCACGCGACACCCTCAGCACGTGAAACGGAAGTCTCCAGCAGACTTCTAGTGGGGATCAGGATCCAATCAGCGTCTTAGTGTAACCTCGAGGGACTCGACCAATCACACTAAGCCTAAAAGGTAGGCAACTCTTGCCGATCACAACTCCTTGTGATTCTCGTCCCGTTCGGCCTCCGAATCACCATGGCCTCGAGGGACTCGACCAACCATGATGCTCGGTTAAGTCAACACCTTCGTTACAAGATGAGTCTGATTTGATGATATACCCTCGAGGGACTCGACCAAGTATACCATGCCCTCAGGTCACCGGTGACATCTCTATGTCGTAAGCAAGATAGCGAATCGCGATATAGGTGAGTCTCGAGGGACTCGACCAACTGAACCTACACCGGGAATCGGTTCCTACTCATAACGATGGAAGGCCACGTGGGTCAATCTAATTGCCTCACGTTTACCGACTTAATATTATCGAGAGATGTTTCTATGATTTGGTCTCCTAATATGACATGTCACATATATACATATTAATATATATCTACATCGCATGCAAATATATATACATATCTAGTATGTGTATAAGCAATCACACCAGATGATCATGGACCACAACCTAATGTGATTAGGCCCGAGCCAGTAGGCCTAATCACTCACATCAAGATCTATGTGTGCAACGGTGCATCTCTATGCCCTGTGATCGTCTATCTCGTCCTCGTCGGTTCCGTCGACATCTTGATGCATCTTCATGCATCACGATCGTCCGTCTCGTGGGTCCCGTTATCGCATCCACGCTCCCGCTGCACCTCCTCATATGATTACAACTTAATCATAAGCACGCAGGCCCGACAATAAACAAGAAATATAATAGAAGCTCGCAGACCTCAATAATAATAATCACAAGTACACACATCACACGGTCCATGATCATCCGTCCACACATCATATATCATATGTATAAATAATCATCATCATGTAGGACTACTAGATAATAATAAAAATAATAATCAACTAAACCTTTTAATTAATTAATATTTTCTGAAATCAGGGACATGTAGGGAATTTCAGAATATATAGGGGTATTTTCGTAATTTGGATAAAAGACAGAAACTGGAATTTCTCAAATTCCGAGGGGTAAAACTGTCTTTTGCCCAGAAAACCCAAATGCCCTTTCCCCCCTTCGCTGGTGCCGCCGCCGCCACCCTGCCGGCGACGGCCTGTGCGGCGAATGAGGGCACTGCCCTCGCCTGCAGGCGGCACGCCCGCTAGCGGCGCTGCCGCTGCAGGTGGGCGCCCCCTTCGGGCGCCACTGCCTCCGCAGGGGGTGCTGTCCCACCGGGCGGCCGCCCCTGTGGGGGGGGGTTTCGCCCGCGGGAGCAGCGGCGGCAGGCGCCGCTGCCCTGCGGCGGCAGGCGCTGCTTCCTTGCGGCGGCAGGCGTCGCTGCCCTGCGGCGGCAGGCGCTGCTTCCCTGCGGCGCCTCTGCCCGTGGGCTGCCAGCCCCGCCGGCAGCAAGCCTGCAGCAAGCAGGCCGCCGGCCGGCTGTTGCAGACGCAGCCCCTGTGCTGCCCGCCTTCGGCTGCGCTTCACGCACGCAGATCGAGGGCAGCAATGTTGCTGCCCTTTCTCGCTTTTGCGTCAACGATTTTGACGTCAATATTCTTCCTAAACACAACACACGCAGTTCAAAACCAATCATTCGCACGAACAACCTGGCTCTGATACCACTGTTGGGAAATCATTGGGGGCGACATCATATGCGCAGCGGAAGAACAAGAAAACAAAAATCCCCGATTCCCAAAAAGATGTTCGTCGTCGTGCGAAGATTGGTGCGCAAAAATCCGCAAAACACAAAACTGCGTATAGAGATTGTGTTACCTAGGGAGATCGTATATCCCTGTTTTTTTGCAGATCCTTAGGAGAGGGATCCTTAGGAGAGGGTGAAGGAGGTCAAGCGTCCTCCTCTCTAGCGGTGATCCACACAGCAGGGTTGCGACGACGCTCCTCAAAAATCCAGGCCTACTCTGAGGTGGAGAGGGAGAGGAGAATAGGAAAGGCAAGCAAAGACTCTAGCCAGGCTGTGAATCCCTCCTATTTATAGAGATCCCGTGTCAAACCCTAATGGGTCCTTCCCTAGTGGGTATTGGATCTGCATCCAATAAGACAAGGGCTCCGTCGGATATCTCATATCCGAACCTCTACTCATCGCAATGCCTACCATATGTGTGTGACCCTCTAGGCCCAATATCGAGTTGGCCGTGAGTCATACCTGTCAGAACTCCTTCTAACTCAGTGAATTATTATCTCTGTAATAATTCACTCGACTCATCGACTACGGACGTACTAGGCCACTACGCCGTAGTCCCCAAACGATACAGGGGAATCCAATCCATTGGACCTGTCTGTCCTCAGTTACCATGTACTTATAGTCCCTCATCCATCTAATATCCCAGAGACCGTATATCGAGCATGGTGCTGTCAGACCCATACGGTTTCTACTCGAGTCTCGCTCTAATCGGATTCTCCTAGAGAACTCTTTCTCTCTCAACCCGAATGACCCTGGCCAGGGATTTGTCTGAGCAAGAACACATAGGATATTCCTCTCATGACGTCGAGAGTGGATGATCCTCTATTGACACTCAATAGCCCTCGTAAGGTCGACTACCACTCCCAATGACCAGCTGTACTAGATCTGGGGACAGCCAAACATATAAGTCTGGTATCAAAGAGTGGAGCACTCATACAGGACATCCTTGGTGTCTCAAGTCTAAGGACCAGATACACCACTAGGACTACGGAATCGCTGTCTGACAATAAGGCATCATCAACCATCCAACATTCCGTAAGCGGATCAATTAGTGAACTCATTCTCCAATGAGCACCTGTACTGTATCCCTAGTGTCGCTACACGAGCAACTATGAGACCAGCTGCATCCATCATATGGACGGGTATACAGCACACCAGTCTATCCGGTTATCACGATGTCCCTCTCGAGTAACCTATGACCGGGATTATTTAGGATATGTGTTTAAAGGTGAATCGATCTCATTATCGTGATCTCATCACGATCCGATTCCCATTGCACAAATCCAAGGACATCACAATATATATGCATTTATGAAATAGTTATAAAGTGATATACGCCAAAATATAATAAGCAAAAAGATTCTGTATCAAGTCACACGTGTCATCACTCACGTGATTGGCTTGCTGGGCACCTATGACTAGCAGATGTAACAGCACCATGCTCAATATACGGTCTATGGGATATTAGATAGATGAGAGACTATAGGTACATGGTAATTGAGGACAGACAGGTCTAATGGATGGGATTCCCTTGTATCATCTGGTGACTACTGCGTAGTGGCCTAGTACGTCCGTAGTCGATGAGTCGAGTGAATTATTACAGAGATAATAATTCACTAAGTTAGAAGGAGTTCTAACAGGTATAACTCACGGCCAGCTCGATATTGGGCCTCGAGGGTCACACACATATGGTAGACATTGCGATGAGTAGAGGTTCGGATATGAGATATCCGCCAGAGCCCTTGTCTTATTGGATATCAAATAAGCCCTTGAATTATTGGATCCCATGGACGAGATCCAATAAGATCACATGAGAGATTATTGGATAGAGATCCACTAATCTAAAAGACTTGGGTAATTGGATGCAGATCGAATACCCACTAGGGGAGGATCCATTAGGTTTTGATAGGGGGCCTCTATAAATAGGAGGGATTCAGAGCCTCATAGGCTAGAGCCTTTGATTGCCTCTCCTATTCTCCTCCCCCTCTCAATCGTAGAGCAAACCTGGAGTTTTGAGGAGCGTCGTCATAGCCCTGCTGTGTGGATCACCGCTAGAGAGGAGGATGCTTGACCTCCTTCACCCTCTCCTAAAGATCTGCAAGGAAACAGGGATATACGATCTCCCTAGGTAACACAATCTACTCTATACGCAGTTTTAAGTTTTATGGATTTTGCGCACCAATATTTGCACGACGACGAACGTCTCTTTGGGAATAGGGGACTTTATTTTTCTTGTTCTTCCACTACACACGTGATGTCGCCCCTAAGATTTTCCAATAGTGGTATCAGAGCCATGTTGTTCGTGCGAATGATTGGTTTTGAACTACGTGTGTTGTATTTAGGAAGAATTTTGAGGGCAAAATCGTTGACGCAAAAACAAGGAAGGGCAACAATAGTTGTTGCCCTCGATCTGCGTGCCTGTAGCCACCTACAGTGGCAGCCATAAGGCCGCCCACATGCAAGCAGCCCCCTGTAACGGCGACCGCAAATAGGGCCGCAGGCACGGCGACCACCTCCGTTGGCACTGTGCTCGCGCGGGGCAGTGTCGGCACCCTCGATTGCCACTTTGCGGGCATAGCGCCCGTAGCGACGCTTGCCCGCAAGCAGCCACCGCCGCTCGCCCGCGGGGGAGGATGTTGCAGGAATAACCCCACGAGCAAAACCACCCGTAGGGGTGGCGGTGATAGCAGGGGCGCCCGCCTATGGGTGCACCCAACTGCAACGGCGACATCGCCCTCGGGCACGCCACCTATAGGCTAGGGCAGCGCCCCGCCCTTCACCGCACATCCTGCTGCTGGCAGGGTGGCGGCGGCGGCAACTATAGCAGGGGAAAGGGAGAAAGGGAGTTAGGGTTTTTTTGGGTAAAAAGATAGTTTTACTCTTGTGAAATTGAGAAATTCTAGTTTTTGTCTTTTGTCCAAATTATGAAAATGCCTCTAGGAATTCAGAAATTCCCTATATGTTTTTAATTTCAAAAAATATTAATTAATTAAAAAGTTTAGTTGATTATTATTTTTATCATTATCTAGTAGTCCTACATGATGATGATTATTTATACATGTGATGTATGATGTATGGACGGATGATCATGGATCGTATGATGTGTGTACTTGTGATTATTATTATTGGGGTCTGCGAGCCTCCATTATATTTCTCATTTATTGTCGGGCCTGCATGCCTATGATTAAGTTATAATCATATGAGAAGGCGCAGCGGGAGCGTGGATGCGATAGCGGGACCCACGAGATGGATGATTGCAATGCATGGAGATGCATCGAGATGTCGATGGAACCGACGAGAACGAGATGGAAGATCACAGGGCATGGAGATGCACCGCTGCACACATAGATCTTGATGTGAGTGATCAGGCCTACTGGCTCAGGTCTGATCACGTTAGGTTGTGGTCCATGATCCTCTGGTGTAATTGCTTATACACATACTAGATATGTATATATATTTGCATGTGATGTAGATATATATTAAATATGTATATGTGTGACATGTCATATTAGGAGACCAAATCATACAAACCTCTCTCTTTATAATATTAAGTCGGTAAACGTGAGGCAATTAGATTGACCCACGTGGCCTTCCATCGTTATAGGTAGGAACCGATTCTAGGTGTAGGTTGAGTTGGTCAAGTCCCTCAAGGCTCACCTATATCACAACTCGCCATCTTGCTTACGACATAGAGATGTCACCGGTGACTTGAGGACATGGTATGCTTGGTCGAGTCCCTCGAGGGTATATCATCAAATCAGACTCATCTTGTAATGAAGGTGTTGACTTAACCGAACATCATGGTTGGTCGAGTCCCTCGAGACCATGGTGATTCGGAGGCCGAACAGGACGGGAATCATAAGGAGTTGTGATCGGCAAGAGTTGCCTACCTTTTGGGCTTAGTGTGATTGGTCGAGTCCCTCGAGGTTACACTAAGACGCTGATTGGATCCTGATCCCCACTAGAAGTCTGCCAGAGACTTCCGTTTCACGTGCTGAGGTCGTCGCATGACTCGCTAGGATATTAAGATCCTTGTATTGCGGTTATTTTAGGATCCCACCTTTTTGGAAGGGATCTTAATCTTGCTTACGAGATCAAAATTCAAAAAAGATTTACCAAGAACTCTTAGATTATTGACGACGTCCGTGAAACGGGTGTACATGTCGCCTATAGGCTCACTTGGTTGCATTTCAAAAAGCTCAAAATCATGCAATAAAATGTTAACTTTCGAGTCTTTGACTCTACTAGTTCCCTCGTGCATGATTTCAAGTGTTCGCTAAATATCAAAAGCCGTTTCGCATGTAGAAATCCGATTGAACTCATTTTTGTCCAAAGCGCAAAATAAGGCATTCATAGCCTTTGCATTTAAAGAAAAATACTTCTTCTCCAAATCTGACCATTCGTTCATCGGTTTAAAGGAAAGTTGAAAACCATTTTCAACAATATTCCATAAATCCAAATTTATAGAAATCGAGAAAACTCTCATTCGAGTTTTCCAATAAGTGTAGTCCAATCCATTAAACAACGGTGGACGAACAACTGATAAGCCCTCTTGAAAGCCATGAAGAGCCATTTCTCTCAAGTGTAAATCCGAAATGAGAAATACCGGGCTTTGATACCAATTGTTAGGATCAAGAGCACTAAGAGGGGGGGGGGGGTGAATTAGTGTAGCAAAAAACTTTCGACGATTTAAAACGACATTCGTACGATAAAAACGATTTGGGTAAGAAAGTCGATTCAGAAATTACTTTAACTTGTGATCAAGCGAGATGCAGTTAAAGCAAATATATAAAGGCAGTTTGCACTTATGATGGAAATCAGAATGTAAGCACAAACTGAAATATGATGTTCATACGATAAAACCGATTTTCGTCTTAACGCCAATTGGGAAAATACTTAACTATGAAACACGTTCGTAAATGAGCAGAAGGCAGTGCTACTAAGAAGGTTTGCAGTAAAGATAAAATGCTCAAAGTAAATGCAAACCAAGATTTAGAGTGGTTCGGTCAATCTTAACCTACATCCACTTTTGGCTTCCTCCACCGACGAGGTCACCGACGTCCACTAGAGTCCTTCCTTCAATAGGTGAAGGCCAACCACCCTTTTACAGTTCCACTCCGTTTGACGGGCTTAAGAGACAACCCTTACAGAATTTGTCTCCTCTCTTGAAAGCTTAAAACTTGGAAGAAAAGAGGGAGGAGAACTTCTAGCATTTACAACACTTTTGAGCTCTAAAAATCACAAAGTAAGATTGGATTTTCGGTGTCTTTTGGTTGCCCTTTCATGCAGAAAAGGGTGGGGTTTATATAGGCCCCAAACTGGTTTGAATTTAGAGCTCAAAAGTGTCTTTTCCCGGATTTTTAGGGTCCTGGCGGTACTACCTCCTGACTGGGGCGGTCCAACCGCTTGACAAGGGCGGTTGCACCACCCAGTCTCGCTCGGAGACTGAGCCCAGGCGGTGCCACTGCTTGACTGGGGCGGTTGCACTGCCCAGTCTCGCTCTGAGACTGAGCCCAGGCGGTACCGCCTGACCTGGGCAGTTGCACCGCCCAGCTTTCCTGGGATACCATCTCCTGGGTAGTGCCACCGTCGACCCTAGCGGTGCCACCGCCTAGTAGGAATTCTGGTCCGAATGGGTTGATCCATTCAGCCCAATTTGGGTCTATCAAGGGCCCAATTGCCCCCATATTAAGTTAATGGGATCACCTCTCATTCCTAACTTAATCTACATGCTAACTACAATATTTCTTAAGACATTTACTGCAACTTGCTCCAGTGCGTCAATCGCTTCTTTCGACGAGCTTCCGGTGAACATCCGACGAACCTTTGGCGATGCTCTGACGGACTTCTGGCAAACTCCTGGACTTACGACGATCCACTTGGCGAGTTCCGATAAGCTTCTTTGGCAAGCTCCTGGGCTTCTCGGATTTGTTCCCGCAGAACCTCCGACGACCGTCCGGACTTCCGTCGAACTCTCGAACCCCCAACGTGATCATAGTATTGACTCCGGCGCAACTCCTACTACGTGTCTTACTTCCATCGTAGTTAATCCTGCACATGTAAAACAAAACTTCGATTGAGATAATTAATCCTAAGCAATTAACCAAGTTGTCTGGTATGTCATTGGTCCCTCGACGCTTCGTCCGATTCTTCGGCGC